>NW_026867484.1:0-42500 GCF_020745735.1 Hemiscyllium ocellatum | reverse complement strand
TAGTGAACAAACATTAAGCACAAGTATCTATTTATTTCTAATTTTGTTTCGTTTTTCTTGTTTGATTCCCTGCTATGACAACACTGTATCTGGATGGTTGACAGGCTGAGAGATGGCGGGTTGGGTCTCGATTGACTTCAATGTTTTATTGTTCCAAATGGTGCAAAATGGGTGTCAAACCTTCAGCAGAAATCCAGCAGAGCTGACAGACCAACACCTTACTCTAAGCGAACAGGAAGATCAACAGAGGAGAGAAAAATCTGAGCTGACACCAGACTACCCTGTGATCAATGCTTTGATTAGCAGTGCCAACCCTCTACCTTTACCTAGCTTCCCATTTGACTACCCCCTCAATATTCAGAATACAATCCTTGTCATCCTGAAGCTGGGTTAGCCATGGGAAATGCAGGGTTATAGTTCCATAGTAATAAAAGCAGGAGTAGGCCATTTGTCCTGTCAGGCCTACTCTGCCATTCATTAAGATCATGGCTGATCAATCCACCACCGCAGTTCCTCCTCGCTGCATTGTCAAAGCTACCCTTAATTCACCAACCATGCAAAAGCCCATCCAACTGTGTCTTCAATATACTGAAATAGCCTCTACTGCTTCACTGGGCACAGAATTCCATAGATTCACTACTCTCCAGGAAAAACAGTTCCTCCTAATCTTTGTTTGAAAGCTACTCCCCTAATCTTGAGGTCTAGTCTCACCCAACAGCAACAAATTCCCACTTTCCACCACAATCCGGGATAGACGGACTCACTCAGTTGTTTGCTCTTAAATGAAAGATTTCACTGTTACAACTTCTGCTCCAAGTCAGGGCAAACATCTTTGACACTTGTGAATTATTCTCCTCTCACCTCAATATGCACCGTCTAGTTTTGGACTGCACCATCCTGGGGAAAAGATCTTGGATATTCACCCTATCCATGCCCGTTACAAATGTCAATAAGGTCACCCATCAGTCTCTGATGCTCCAGGGAAAATATCCCTGGCCTATTCTGCCTCTCCCAGTAGTTCAAACCCTCCAACTCTGGCAACAGCCTTGTAAATCTTTTCCAACCTCTTTCAAAGTTTCACAACATCTTTCCTATATCAAGGAGACCAGAATTTAATGCAGTGTTCCAAAAGTGGCCCAACCAATTTCGTGTACAATTGCCGCATGACCTCCCAACTCCCATACTCAATGTTCTGACCAATAAAGGAAAGCATACCAAACGCCTTCTTTACTATCCTAGCTACCCAAGACTCCACTTTCAAGGAATTATGAACCTGCACTCCAAGGTCTTTGTTCAGCAACACTCCCCTTAACTGTGTCAGTTCTGCCTGGATTGCTTGACCAAAATGCAACTCCTCACATTTGTCTAAATTAAACTTAATCTCCCACTCCTCGGCCCAATGACCCATCTGCTCAATTCCCATTTATAGCAAACTCTCTTTCCTCTCTTATTGCCTAGAAGCTGAAAATCTCCATTCCACACACCCCCTCCATTCTCACTTTGCTGAACCTAATTCCTGCTGCATCTCATCCTGAAGGGTCTGGTTCATGCTGATACACAGGCCCACACTCTAATTGAAACATACAGAATACTGAATGGCCTGGACAGACTGGACGTTGGGAAGATGTTTCCATTGGTAGGAGAGACAAGAACCTGAAGGCACAGCCTTAGAGTAAAGGGAAGGCCTTTTGGAACAGAGATAAGGAGAAACTTCTTCAACCAGAAAGTGGTGAATCTTTGGAATTCATTGCCACAGAAGGCTGTAAATGACATGTCATTGAGAATATTTAAGACGGAGGTAGACAGGTTCTTGAGTATCAAGGGGATCAAGGGTTATGGGGAGAAAGCGGGAGAATGGGGCTGAGAAACTTATCAGCTGCGATTATGTGCTATCAGCAGACTTAATGGGCTGAATGGCCTAATCTCAGCTCCTATGTCTTATGTTCTCTTGCTGTCCTGGACACAGAGGGTGAGAATTGGGAGCAGGACTAGGACATTTGGTCTTTCGAGCCTGGACCAGTATTGCACAGATCATAACTGGATATGAAAATACCTACATTGTGGTGGATAGGCTGGGACATTTTTCATTGGAGCATAGGAGGTTGAGAGGTGACCTTACTGAGGTTGATTAAATCATAACAGATATAGCTAACGTGAATGGCAGGTGTCCTTTCCCTTGGGTGGGGGTTTCAAGATGAGGGAGCAAATTTTGAAGGAGAGAGGAGAAAGATTTGAAAGACATGAGGGACACTATTTTTCATTTTACACAGAGAGTGGTTCATGTGTGGAATCAATGTTCAGAGGAAGGGGTGGATGCAGGTGCAGTTATAGCATTTAAAGGACATTTGGATAAGTATCTGAATAGGAAAGATTCAGAGGATATGGACCAAATACTGGCAGTTGGGACTAGTTTAGTTTGAGAACATAGTCAGCATGGACTGGTTGGACACTGTGCTGTCTGACACTGGAACAGTTCTATACTGGTCTTGAAACCATTTTCTTGACATCCCCCATAAACATCCATTTCATTGTTGTTCAAAATATCAGATGAACTCAGCAGTGAATACGTTCAATGACCCCCTAACTGCAGGAAGACATCCCCACTTCTGATCTCAATTCCTCTTGCTAATATACAACTTGCCTTACTGATTGCTTGCTGCACCTGTCTGACAACTGGCAGAGACTGGTGCAGAAGGACACTGAGGTCCCATTGTACATCTACACACCATCCTTGATGAAGGGCTTGTGCCCAGAACATCAACTCTCATGCTGCCTGACTAGCTGTACTTTTCGTATAAAAAGTGAGGTCTGCAGATGCTGGAGATCAGAGCTGAAAATGTGTTGCTGGTTAAAGCGCAGCAGGTCAGGCAGCATCCAAGGAACAGGAAATTCGACGTTTCGGGCAAAAGCCCTTCATCCGATGAAGGGCTTTGCCCAAAACGTCGAATTCCTTGTTCCTTGGATGCTGCCTGACCTGCTGCGCTTTAACCAGCAACACATTTTTAGCTGTACTTTTCCAATGCCACACTGCGACTCTGATCTTCAGCATCTGCAATCCTCACTTTCTCCACATCCCAATGTATCACATTTAAAAACGCACCTCCTTTCAGCTTTTTTTGCCACAACAAAGGCTATAGCTTCACATTGAGGTACTGCATTTGCCATGTGTTTGCCAACTGTGACACAGACCTTGTCTGTTAGAAATGAAAATTCACTTCTAAATAATCGCTCTGGACAAATTCAAGAGAACAAAGATTTTATTAACAAATTCTGCAGAATTGGACGCCTTCCCAAAGAAAAGCGTACCCAAGCATTACAGCGATCTTTCTTATATAGCAATTTAGAGCCTCCCCTATGGCCCCTAGAGGTCACGAGGGTCATTGCTTTACAATGATCTCATTTCTTACAGAGAAAGCATATGATCATGTCCTCATTGTCTTGAACTCCAGCCGCATAACCCACTTCCCTGTCTAATGATATTTTCAGCCCTTGAACTTAGCAACCGTCTCGCACCTTGTACTCTTATCTGGTTGTTTTTGCACCATATTAGCAGAAGTATTGTCTCGCTCAAGGTTTCGTTATTTTTCAAAGCTGACCCCTTGCCCCAGCTAGCTTGTTTTTCTTACTAACTGCTTACATTGCAATACTGATCGTTAGAAGATCAATCTTTACGTAAATTAGCCCAAACGTTAACATTTCCTTAAAATAAAACAGCCAGTATATATAAAATAAAGTAGCAAGACATACCACATATTTAGTTTGGTTGTATATTAAATGTCTAGGGTACCATGCACATCTTAATAGCTTCTTGTTGCATAATAAAGCAAATCTAAATCTCACATTGTCCAACATTTCCAGAGTCTGTCTGCACCCCAGAGAATCACTCCCTTTCCTTTCAGCTGCTGCAAATCAACACTACATGAACAGGGATATCGGCTGGGAGCTGGCAAGCAGGACTAGATTCGGTTGCAATATCTGGCCGACATGGACGAGTTGGACCGAAGGGTCTGTTTCCGTACTGTCCATCTCTATGACTATAATTGAACACCAAAATGAAAACTAAGTGGAAAAGGGGGTGAGAAAAGAAAGTGCTGTACTCACAGATGTTTGACAGAAGGAAGTTACAGTCTGGGGTGAAGCTCAATCTTCACAGCAGCGACAAAAGCTTATTCTCCTCCTTCTGCATTCAGACAATAGGGGTGCTCTAACTGGCAGGAGGACCAATCTCCATCCGGTCCTCCAGGCTTTACCATTGGTCCATCGAGAGGAAGTCGCGTGCCGTTCTTCGGACTTCGAGGAGCATGCGTACTACTTTGCTGACACCGGTGAGCATGCGCCTTCCTCGCTGACACCTCGGAGCATGCGCAGTGTGCGCTTTGGTGACTACTGTTACTGACAGATGTAAAGAATCTAAAGGCCAAAAGGAGAAAAAAATGGCTGGAGCCACAATTTTATTTTTCCCTGTGGATCGACGTTGTATTCTTTTTGCATTTTGTCTGGCTGCTCAACTTTTGTAAGTCTTTTCACCAGGGCAAATGAAGTTGTGAACTGGAGTGCATCGGTTTAAGGTGAGGGGAGAAAGATTTAAGAATTCTCTATTCCTGAGATGCTGCCTAACCTGCTGTGCTTTGACCAGCAACACATTTGCAGCTGTGATCTCCAGCATCTGCAGACCTCATTTTTTACTAAATGGTCCGAAGAGGCAACTTTTTCGCACAGAGGGTGGTGTGTGTACGGAATGAATTGCCAGGCGAAGTGGTGGAGGCTGGTGCATTTACAATGTTTAATAGGAATCTGGATAGGTATATGAATAGGAAGGGTTTAGAGGGATATGGTTAGATTAAGTTAAATTCCCTACAGTGTGGAAACAGGCCCTTCAGCCCAACCAGTCCACACCAACCCTCCGAAGAGTAACCCACCCAAACCCATTTCTCTCTGACTAATGCACCTAACACAATGGGGAATTTAACATGGACAATTCACCTGACCTGCACATTCTTGTACTGTGGGAGGAAACCGGAGCACTCTGAGGAAACCCACGCAGACACGGAGAACGTGCAAATTCCACACTGACAGTCACCCGAGGCTGGAATCGAACCTGGAACTTTGGTGCTGTGAAGCAGCAGTGCTAACTACTGAGACACCGTGCTGTCATTCAAGTAAATTTCTCCCCGGGGGGAGGAGGGACAATCAAGAGTCAACCATACTGCTGTGGGTCTGAAGTCACATGTAGGCCAGACTGGGTAAAGAATGCAGCTAGGACAACTGAGTGAATCCTTTCCCACAACGGCAATTTCCTTCCCTAAAAAGGATATGAGTGAATCAGATGTCTTTTACCCCCACCAATTCAAAAGATCACATTAGTTTTGGTTCCTTCATATATAAATCCCACAACTTTTTGAAAGTTACATTCTCAAGATAGCTTTAACAATAGGTGCCATCTCAGCTCAGATAATGCATTGAAAGTATGAGGTTAAAGTCTGTGTTCCAATATTTCCATCCTACCCATGCCCCTTATTTTATAATCCCCTATAAGGTCACCCCTCAGCCTCCGACGCTCCAGGGAAAACAGCCCCAGACTTTTCAGCCTCTCAATATAGCTCAAATCCTCCAACCTTGGTAACATTCTTGTAAATCTTTTCTGAATCATTTCAAGTTTTATAACATTTTTTCCAATAGGAAGGACACCAGAATTGCATGCAATATTCCAAAAGTGGCCTAACCAACGTCCTGTACAGCTGCAACACGATCTCCCAAATCCTATACTGAATGCTCTGACCAAAAAAGGAAGGCATAACAAACATGTTCTTCATTATCTTATCTACCTGTTTCAAAGGGAGACTCCCTCCCTCTGGGCAACATCTGGGAACAAAGCAATGTTTCCCTCTTTCCATTCCTTATCCGGAGGGGAGGTGGGGGAGGGGTTTGGACTCGCCCACACTGGGGAAACAACATCAGTATTCATCCTATACATACCACTCATGATTTTTTAACCTCTATAAGGTCACCCCTCAACGTTTGATGCTTCAGAGAAAACCGGTCCCAGCCTATTCATCCTCTCTCTTTACCTCAAACCCTTCAACCCTGGCAACAGCCTTGTAAACTTTTTCTGAATCGTTTAAGTGTTAAATCCTTCCCAAAGCAGAGAGACTGGAGCTGAACATAGTATTCCAGAAATGGCCTCATCAGTTTGGGATATCTGGTCGGCATGGACGTGTTGGACTGAAAGGTCTGTTTCTGTGTAGTGGAGTTTTATGGCTCTATGGTAGGGACATAACCCATGTCTACATTCCCCCCTCCATCCTGCCACTTGTTGTGTGGTTCAAACCATGGATCTCAGTTGGTCACCAGACTCTGACAATGTCCAAATACCTTGAGGCATTTCTCACATAAGCTACCAGGATTGTAGCCGCAGTAAGAAACTTTATTTTTCCTAATTTTAATTGTCCAAACTTCAGTACTGGAAGAGCTCTCTCTTTTACTCATTTAATCATCCTGACAGCCTCACTGGGAAGGGAGAAAGTGGAGCCGATCTTTACACGGGGCAGATTTTGTCACAGACTCAGAGGAGGCGAGGACTGCAGATACTAGAAAGTCAGTGTCAAAAAGTATGGCACTGGAATGTGATGAAGGGCTTATGCTCGAAACATCAACTCTCCTGCCCCTCGGATGCTGCCTGACCTGCTGTACTTCTTATAGTGCCACACTTTCCAACTCAGATTTTGTCAAAGAGTCAAACATTTCAGGTATATACCTCCTGATGTCACTGCATGTTCCAAATCCTTAAGAGACTCTTAATAGATGCTCAACTGACCAGTGAATGTGTGCTATCTTGAATACTAATACAAGTCACATCTACATAAAATGTTTAAAAACTCTCTACTCAATGTGGCTGAAGAGGTGTCTCATCAGATGGGACAACCGACTGAAGGCCTTCCCACACATTGAGCAGGTAAATGGCCTTTCCCCGGTGTGAACACACTGGTGTATCTGTGGGGCGGAGGAATCTGTGCTGTCTGCAGATGGAGCAGGAGAACGGCTTCTCGCTGGTGTGAATGTGCTGGTGAGTTAGCAGAGAAGTTGAATGGGTGAAGTCCTTCTCACACACTGAGCAAATTAATGGCTTCTCCCCAGTGTGAACCTGCCGGTGAGTCACTAGTTGGATAGGTGAACGAATGCCTTCCCATACACTGAGCAGGTGAATGGCGTCTCCCCGGTGTGACCACGATGATGGGAATCAAGCAGACACAGGAATTTGAATTCTTTCCTGCAATCCTCACATTTCCATGGTTTCTCCATCACGTGGAAGTCCTGGTCTCTCTCCAGGTTTGAAAGACCACTCACACATGCAATGTGTTCTGTCTCTTGTCACTGCAAATGGGATGTTGCTATTTCAGGCTGTGTATCCGCTTAGAGCTCTTCCCACAGTCAGTTCACTGCGACACTCTCACTCTGTGTCTCAGTCTCACTGATGTTTGAAACCTTTCGAAGCAGACAGGGCAGCAGAGAAATAATAAATCCTGACAGATTCAAAGGCTGATGATGATTGTCTCTATCAGATCTTGTTTTGATATTTCTGGCTGCAATTCCTTCCCTTTCTCATATCCTGTAAAAGGAGATTACAGGAAGCATCACCATCTGCACAGGATAGAAATTCAAAACAGACAATTCTGGTTCCTGTGGAACCCTCGGTCTGAATATCGTGCATAGGTTGAAGCACTTTATCCATATCTGCCCTGTCAAGATCCCACAGGATGTTTATAAAACCTTTGACCAAAATAATCCATTCAGCCCATTGAATCTGCTTCACCATTTATTAGCATAATATCTAATATTATAATCCAAAAATCCACATTCATGCCTTATTATTGAGTCCCTTATTGACTAAAATTCTGCCCACCATCTGCCTTGACTATACTGAGTGATAGAACTTCAATAGCCCTGTAATTCATTACCCACTGAGAGAAGATATCCACCTCATCTCCATAATAAATATGCAAACACTTAAGATTAGAGGCTATTCCTTCTGGTCTGAGACTCTCCCACAAATGAACACTACCTTTTTGGCAACTAACCTTTCAGGCCCACTAAGATTCTGATATTTATTCATTAAGATCTCTCATTCTTCCAAACTCGAAAGAATGCTCAACTAAGCTACTCAACATTGCATCATTAGCAAACACGTCAATTCCCAGGATTAATTTTGAGAACGCTCTCTCAGCAGCTTCCAATGTTTCTGTCATCTCCTCTACTTCGAGGGACCAGAGTGCAAAACACACAAGTTACAGCATAATAAAAGAATGATAAATAATACACATTTTTCTAGCAGCAATTCGAAGTTGTGCAAAAAATTTCAGATAGAAAAAGAATCCAATCATACAGTGTTAAGGAGTCAGATGGCTTGGGGGAAGAAACTGTTGCACAGTCTGGTCGTGAGAGACTGAATTGGGAGGGGGAGGGGTTGGAGTTCCTCGCTGCCACATAATTTTGCGCCTCAAACTATTCATAAAAAGTTGTTCAACTCATCCAGCAGTGGGGAGGCACCACCAGCACAACCAGGCAATGCTGGTCGGTGGTTAGTGATGGCCTGGATGCCCTTCCACACGCTCAGTTTATCACTGCTGTCCTGAAAGTGGCTGTGTATTTTCTGTGTGTATGCACATTTTGACTCTTTGATGCCCGGGTCAGGTTGGCCCTCAATGTTGTTAGGCCCGCCTTGTCATCTGCTACGAAGGTAGAATCACAGGTCCTCAGCACTGCACAAACCTTTGCAGTCATTCATGGTTTCTGGTTGGGGCAACAAGTGATGGTCTTGGACACAATTTCACCGTCAATACACTTGCTAATGTAGGAAATCGCTGACACCATGTACTCCTCTAAATTGATGGAATCGCTATCATTTGTGGCCTCCCTGAACACCCACCAGTCAATGCGCTCAAAACAGTCTTGAAGTGCAGAAATGGCTCCACCTGGCCAGGTTTTACCTGCTTCAGAAGCGGTCTGACACGCCGGTATACTGGGATTAGCATAACAGAGATGTGGTCTGAGGAGCTGAGGTAGGGCAGGGATATCAGTTTAACCCCAGAATGAAAAAAGACATTGAAAAGGATGGGAAGGGTGTAGAAAGGAAGTGCCATACTCACAGCTGTTGGACAGAGGAAGTTGCAGTCTAGGGTGAAGCTCTATCTTCATTCAGAGAAGTAGTAGCAACTTCCCCAGCTCATTTAGACCATAGGTGAGCTCTGATTGGCAGGAGGACCAGACTCCTTTCTGGTTCTCCAGGGTTTGCAATTGGTCAGTCGCCAAGTATGGTTCATGTCATTGTGCGACGTACGGGCCGTTGGCCAAAAGGACTTGGAACACAGCGACATCACCGGTCGGCGCTGCGATTCCTATTGGCTCCTTCACGACGCCCCGCCCTCCATCGTGAACGTCACAACGCGGGACGAAGCCAGTTTCAGAGGGAAACTCCCTCCCTCTGGGAAACATCTGGGAGCAAATCAATGTCTACCCTTTCCATTCCTCATCCTGGCCTGGAGACGGGGAATGAGAGGGGGAGGGGTAAAGCTATTCAATACAGCAGCTGGAAAAAGAGGAAGTGAATCAAATAGAAGGGATTTCAGATTCTCACTGTCTCTCAAGGCTTTCAGATCCGCAAGGCATTTATCAGGACTGGAACTTGAGAAGGGACAGAGATCTATCTAGTGTTATTAAATGGTTATATATTCAATATGCTACCCTCCGAGATTCAAATACAATTATCTGTTGTATTTTTGTCCTTTAGCTATGTCATATACTTCCAATTATAGAATTATTGAAGGGAACAGTAAGTGACCATTGGACAGAGACCTCCCAATTCATATACTCAATGCTCTGACCAATATAGGGCTACTTTCTCTGGAGTGTCAGAAGGTGAAGGGTGACATTATACAGGTTTATAAAATAATGAGGGGCATGGATAGAGGAAATAGACAAGGTTTTTTTTTCCCCTGGATGGGGGAGTCCAGAACTAGCAGGCATAAGTTTACAGTGAGAAAAGGGACCTAAGGGGCAACTTTTTCACGCAGAGGGTGGCGCATGTATGGAATGCGCTATTAAAGGAACTGATGGAGGCTGCTACAATGACAACATTCAAAATGGCATCTGTATGGGTGTATGACTAGGAAGGGTTCGAGAGATATGGGCCAAGTGCTGGCGAATGGGACTAGTTAAGGTTTGGATGTCTAGTCAGCATGGACAATTTGGAATGAATGGTCTGTTTCCGTATGTACGTCTCCATGATTCTAAGGCTCTATGATTCTCCCGAGAGCTCAAACCCTCCAAGCCTGGCAATATCCTCGCACATCTTTTCTGAACCCTTTCAACTCTAACATCCTTCTGATAGCAAGAAGGCCAGAATTGAACACAATATTTCAGAAGTGGCCACACCAATTTGGGATAACTGGTCAGCATGGATGAGTTGGACGGAAAGGTCTGTTTCCATGCGGTCAGGTTCTATGACTCTATGGTAGGGATATAACCCATGTCTGCATTCTCTTCTCCATCCTGCCATTTGTGGTGTGGCTTAGACTCTGGGAACATCAGTGGGCCACACAGACCATGACAATTTCAAAAATACCTCCAAAAGCCACCAGGATTGTAAGACATTATCAGAAACTCTCATTTTTCCAATTTGTTCAACCTTCAGTAATGTACAAGCATTCTCTGTTTCCCATGTTATCGTCCTGACAGCCTCCTGGGGAAGGGACAAACTGGAGCCAATCTTTCCATGGGATAGATTTCTTCACAGAGTCAAACATGACAGGTATATATCTCCCGACTCCGCTGCATGTTCCAAATCAGTAGGTGTATCTTAATAGGTGCTCAACTGACCAGTGAATGTAAGCACTCTTGAGTATTAATAGTCGAGAGTGCGTTGCTGGAAAAGGACAGCAGGTCAGGCAGCATCCCAGGAGCAGGAGAATCGATGTTTTGGGCATATGCCCTTCATCAGGATCGATGTTCAGGCAGAAGCCCTTCATCAAAATCAGCTATTCCTCAGAACTGCCTATGGGACCATCTGATCTCACATGGACTCCGGACCACGTTCAGCCCAACACAGTTTGAACCTGATCAGGATACCCAGTACACCTACAAATTCGAAACCTTCAGCAACAATTCTCTTTCCGGATCCTCTGCTCCATGCTATCAGCCATGCACCGCCACCTACTCTACCTGCAGTCAGTCCTGCTTCAGCAATACTCACCTTCATCTTGAATACTAATACAAGTCACACCCACAAAGAATCCAAACGTGCTCTGCTTGGTGTGACTGGATTGGTGTCTGAGCAGATGGGATGACTGACTAAATCCCTTTCCGCACGTGGAGCAGGTGAAAGGCCTTTCCCCAGTGTGAACCCGCTGGTGTCTCTGCAACTGGAATAATCTGTGAATCCCTTACCATACACAGACCAGGAGAACGGTCTATCCTCAGTGTGGATGCACCTGTGCACCAGCAGGATGGATGAATGGCTAAACCCTTTCCCACAGACGAAGCAGGTGAACAGCCTCTCCCTGGTGTGAATGTGCCGGTTTGTCTGCAGGTCAGAGGAGTTAGTGGATCCCTTCCCACACTTGGACCGAGTGAATGACCTCTCCCCGGTGTGAACCTGCTGGTGGGTCACCAGGGTGGATAAGTGAATGAACCCCTTCCTGCACATGGAGCAGGAGAACAGTCTCTCCCTGGTGTGAACCCGAAGGTGCATAAGCAGGGCAGACAAATTAATGAATACCTTCATGCAGACAGAGCAGGAAGATGGTCTCTTCCCTGGTATGGACCTATTGGTGGATCAGCAAGGCAGATGACTGGGTGAATCCGTTCATGCACTTAGAGCAGGCTAACGGCCTTTCTCCGGTGTGAGCCGGCTGGTGGGTCACCAGGGTGATAAATAAATGAACTCCTTCCCACACACGAAGCAGATGAAAGGTCTTTTCCTCGTGAAACTCTACCGGTGGATCACCAGGGTGGATAAATGAATGAAGCCCTTGCTGCAAATGGAACAGGCGAAAGGCTGCTCCCCAGTGTGATCATGGCAATGACGTTCAAGCAAATATGGAATTTTGAATTCCCTCCCACAGTCCTCATATTTCCACGGTTTCTCTATGATGTGGGAATCCATGTCTCTGTCCAGCTTTGACAACTGTTTGAAGGACCACTCACACATGGAACGTGTTAAATCTCTTGCCACTGCCATTCATCAGGCTTACTTTCCAATTAAGAAGATCATGCATGTCCTACTGTAGTGTTAACTTCATTTGCTACCTGCACTCAATAACCTTTCATTCCCTGTCACTCAAAATTCAGTTCAATTCAGCCTTAAATACATTCAAAGAGCCTGTCGCTATTACTCTCTGTGTGAGAGCATTGCAATAAAGAAGAGAGAATAAATTCCTCATTCTGCCTGATATGGGAAAGCCCTTATTTACAATCTGTGGTCATCGAGTTCTAGATTCTCTGACAAGGAAGCATTTTATTGGCATCTATCCTGACAAGCCTCCCCTCCTCAGAAAGTGCCGTACTCACGTGTTGGACAATGGAAGGAAGTTGCAGTCCGGAATGAAGCTCTATCTTCATTCAATTTCAGAGTAAAACTCCCTCCTCTAGACAACACCGAGGAGCAAAGCAATGTCTCCCCTTTTCCATTCTTCATCTTGGGAGGGAGAGATGGGGGAAAACTGTTCACTGATTGCAACTGCAGTGAATCCAGGGAGGGACAAGACTCTGCAAAGGTGCTCAGATGCTCTCTGTCCCTCTTAAATGTATTTTCACTTTTTTCCTTAATTTGACACACTCATTTGAATACAATTTGCACCCGAGAAATGGATAGCTTCTTTCCTCACGTACACAATTAAAAGGGTAGTTTCTCATGGAATTGAGCAGCATTTAAGGGATTAGCCATTGTTATAAAAAGTACATATGTGTTGCTTCATTTTGAATATATCTAATATTATTCACTGTTGTAAAAGTTTAATAACTAATATTTTTCACCTTCTAATAACATTCTATATTTCTTGTCCTCTTTTTCATTTAATAGAATAGAAGGAAGTCATTCAACAACTTAAATGGCTTTCTTTTCTCAAGCGGTCTTGATATTTCATTTTCATGTCCTTGATTCAGCTCCATTTGCAGCACCTTTGACAGCATCTTGTTCTAGGTCATTGTGTATGGAGGAAAGCTTCACTTAGGTGATTCTTAAGGCTGGCTGACTGTCTGCATGACAGTTTTCAGTTTTGGTGTCCTGGATAACGTGTGATCAGAAGGCATCTGGCAGTTTACAGGAATTTGGTGCCTATGCTATGTTAATTTAACAGCACACTTACTTTGTTAATTTTTCTGAAGGATATCAATTGAAAGACCAGGGTTGAACAAGGGAACCACATTTGCTATCCTCCAGTCTTCTGGCACTATTCCTGTAGACAACGAGAACATAAATATCAAGGCCAATGGCTCTGCAATCTCCTCCCTTGCTTCCCAGAGAATCGTAGGATAAATGCCATCAGGCCCAGTGGACTTATCTATTTTCACCCTTTCCAGAATTTGCAATACCTCTTCCCTTCATACTTCAAAGTCATCCATTCTAATTAATTGTGACTCAATATTCACATTGGCAACAATGTCCTGTTCCTGAGTGAATACTGACGAAAAGTGTCTCCTCAATCTCTTCAGCCTCCACGCGCAACTTCCCACTACTATCCTTGACTGGACCTATTCCTACCCTAGTCATTCTTTTATTCCTGACATACCTACAGAAAGCCTTTGGGTTTTCCCTAATCCTACCAACCAAGGACTTTTCATGTCCCATCCTTGCTGCTCTTAGCTCTGTCTTTAGATCCTCCCTGGCTACCTTATAGCCCTCAATCACCCCAATTGAACCTTTACGCCTCATCTTTACATAGGCCGCCCTCTTCGCTTTAACAAGAGATTCCAATTCATTATTAAACCACGGCTCCCTCACACGACCCTTTCCTCCCTGCCTGACAGGTACATACTTATCAAGGACGCTCAGTAGTTGCTCCTTGAACAAGCTCCACATATCGATTGTGCCCTTCCCTTGAAGCCTACTTTTCCAAGCCACGCATCCTAAGTCATGCCTCACCGCATCATAATTTCCCTGCCCCCAGCTATAACTCTTGCCCTGCAGTGCACACTTATCCCTCTTCATCACCAGAGTAAAAGTCACCGAATTGTAGTCACTGTCCCCAAAGTGCTCACCTAACTCCAATTCTAACACCGGGCCTGATTCGTTACCCAGAACCAAATCCATTATGGCCTCACCTCTTGTTGGCCTGTCAACATATTGTGTCAGGAAACCCTCCTGCACACATTGGACAAACACCGACCCATCTAACGTACTCGGGCTATAGCTTTCCCAGTCAATATCTGGAAAGTTAAAGCCCCCATAACAACCACCCTATTACTTTCACTCTTCTCCTGAATCCTCCTCGCAATCCTTTCTTCTCCGTCTCTTGGACTATTAGGAGGCCTGTAGAAAACTCCTAACAGGGTGACCTCACCTTTCCTATTTCTAACCTCAGCCCAAACTACCTCAGATGACGAGTCTTCATCCATCGTCCTTTCCACCACTGTAATACTATCCTTGACAAGCAATGCCACACACCCCCTCTTTTACCCCCACCTCTGACCCTACTAAAGCAATTAAACACTGGAATCTGCAACAGCCAATTCTGTCCTTGTTCTACCCATATCTCCAAAATAGCCACAACATCGAAATCCCAGGTACCAACCCACGCTGCAAGTTCACCTACCTTATTTCGTATACTTCTCACATTGAAGTATACACACTTCAAGTCACCTTCCTGTTTACAGGCACCCTCCTTCGAGATTGATGCCATGTTCCTAACCTCCCAACACTCAAGGTCCTACACCCTAAAGCGACAGTCTATGTTTCCATGCCCCTGCAGAGTTAGTTTAACCCCCCCACCCCACCCCAAAGAGCACTAGCAAACCTCCCCCCAAGGATACTGGTACCCCTCAGGTTCAGGTATAAACCATCCTGTTTATAAAGGTCCCACCAGTCAACAATCCACAAGCCAGGGACACAGCCAGACAGAACGGACTCAGGATGATCCAGGTAATGATTACAGATGCTCACAACAGCCTTCAAAAATACAGACAAGAAATTGTGCGCCAAAAATCGTTAATTTCCAAAACCACCAATCAGGAATGGACCCGGACCATAGAACAGGCCGTCACCATAGGACAGAACAGGACCACACACCGCAAAAAAAACGGCACGAACAGAAAAAATTGCCAAACTAACACACAACGAAGAGGACACCACAACACACACCTGGGTTAAAAACCTTTCCCACAGACAGCTCACAGACACGGAAAGAATAATACTGGCCAAGGGACTCAACTACAACCATAGGGACGCCAAGACAGCAGACTTCCTAGCAGCACTAGAATGCACACTCAGGAACAATGGACTGACAGAAGAGACACAACAAACAGTGAGGCAAAGTATCGCACCTCTGATAACAAGGAAAAGACAAACACATAACCTCAACACCAAGGAGAGAGAAGCACTAAAATCACTAAGAAACGATAAGAACATAATCATACTACTAGCAGACAAAGGCAGAATGACGGTCATCCTGGACAAAGCAGAGTATATCCAAAAAGCGCAACAACTACTTGCAGATTCCAACACCTACCAAAAGAGGGAGTTTGACCCCACCCCACAGCTCACCAATAGGATAAACACCACATTGAGGAATCTACAAAACAACGGACAGATAACCAGGTCTGACCTACAAAGAATGAAACCTGAAAGCAACAACACCCCCAGATTCCATGGACTACCAAAAGTGCACAAACCAGGCATCCCACTCAGACCCACAGTATCACTACCAGGGACACCATCACACAAACTGGCTAAAGAACTACAGCAGAAACTGAAACACCTGATCAGCAGATCCAGACACTCTATACAGTTAATACAGGAATTCTTGGACATCATCAGAAATATACACATAGACAAGGAAGAAACCATGGTCTCCTTCAATGTAACGGCATTGTTCACCTCTATCGACAAAACCCTAGCCAGAGAAACAATATCCAACCTACTGGACATACAGAACAGACAACAGGACGTTGAACCTATCAACAAAGACAGCATACTTAAACTACTGCACCTGTGCCTCCCAACACACTTCACAGTCAACAACTGGTATACGAACAAATCAACGGAACATCCATGGGCTCACAGATCTCTGGACTTATAGCAGAAGCAGTAATGCAAAGGTTAGAACAAACAGTCTTACCGCAAATTCAACCCAAACTCTGGGTCAGATATGTGGATGGCACTTTTGTAATCATTAAGAACACAGAAATAGAGAACACACACCGGATCATCAACGCCACACTCACAGGAATCCGATTCATGAGAGAGGAAGAAAAGGATAACCAACTCCCATTCCTAGACGTGATGGTACAGAAAACACCAAACAGAGAATTCACCACAAAGGTATACAGGAAAGCCACACACACAGACCAAGTCCTGAACTATGTAAGCAACCACCCCAACACACACAAACGAAGTTGCATCAAGACACTATTCAAAAGGGCCACAACACACTGCAGCACACCAGAACTGCAAAAAGAGGAAGAAGAACACCTATACAATGTATTCGCCAAAAACGGATACCCGCGCAATTTCATCAACAGATGCCTAAGGGAAAGACAACGGAACGAGGACATGCCGCAACCCGAAGGACTAGCCATACTACCATACATAAGGAGCATTTCAGAACTGACAGCCAGACTACTGCGACCACTAGGACTCATAACAGCACACAAACCAACAGCCACTCTCAGACAACAACTCACGAGAAGGAAGGACCCAATACTCAGCATGAGCAAAACCAATGTAGTGTACAAAATCCCATGCAAGGCCTGCACAAAACACTACCTAGGACAAACAGGAAGAGAGCCAACGATCTGCATCCATGAACACTAACTAGACATGAAACGACACGACCAGCTATCCTTAGTAGCCACACATGCCGATGACAAGCAACATGAATTCGACTGGGACAACACTACTATTATAGGGCAAGCCAAACAGAGAACAGCCAGGGAATTCCTAGAGGCATGGCACTCATCCACAGATTCTATCAACGAACACATGGAGCTGGACCCAATATACTGGCCACTGTAGCGGACAGCTGGAACTGACAACCGGAAGCGGCAGAGAGAAGCCATTATAAATGCTGGAGGAAACATCACAGAAGCGCTTCACAGGAGGCTCCCAAGCACTGAGGATGTCACCTAGACAGGGGGCGAAACGTTTGCAACACAAATTTCCAGCTCGGCGAACAGAACCACAACACAGGTCCCACCATCCCCAGAAAGAACCCCAGTTATCCAGATACCGGAATCCCTCCCTCCTGCACCATCCCTGTAGCCACGCATTTAACTGTTCTCTCTGACTATTCCTCGACTCGCTATCACGTGGCACGGGTAACAAACCAGAGACAACAACTCTGTTTGTTCTAACTCTGAGCTTCCAACCTCGCTCCCTGAAAGCCTGCCTGACATCCTCATCCTTCTTCCTACCTATGTCGTTGATGCCAATGTGGACCACGACTTCGGTCTGCTCCCTCTCCCCCTTCAGAACCCGGAAAACACGATCAGAGACGTCACTTATCCTTGCACCTGGGAGGCAACATACCAATCGTGAGTCTCTCTCGCCCCCACAAAACCGCCTATCGGTGCCCCAGAACTATTGCTCTGCTCTTCTCCAACCTTCACTTCTGAGCAACAGGAGCAGGCTCCGTGCCATAGGCCTGAAACCCATTGCTTCCCTCTGCTAAGTCGTCTTCCCCACAAGTATCCAAAATTGACTTCAATGAGCCTGACGTGATTTGAACAGGCAACCTTCTGATCTGGAGTCAGACGCGCTACCGTTGCGCCACAAGCTCACGGGGAGCTTGGGACCTCTATTCATGCTTAAGGGAAGTGATCGCACTACAATGATTTTACGTCTGCGGAACAACGGAGATCAACAGTTCAGTCTGTTCTGTCTCTCCCCCTCTCCTTCTGTTTCTCGAAACAATTTCCAACTCTACCTCAATAAAAAGCTGAAAGAACTGTGGATGCTGTATATCAGAAACAAAACACAAACAGTAGTTGCCGGTGACCCTTCCATAGAACTGATGGTGATTGGGAAAACGTTGGTTTATATGCAGGAGATATTGTGGGAGGAAGGCGGATGCAGTAAATGATAGATCAGGACAGAGCCCAAAGCGAGGGAAGAACTGTTGGACAGGAAAGGGAGTTGATAACGTTCTGTGTGGGAGGGTGAATGGAGACTGTTCGTGGCAGTCATAGGTAGTGTGTAATGACAGACTATGGGATAACAAGGCTTGGTGTGTGTGGTAGGGACGAGGATACTATGGATTTCAAGCCCTAGAATTATTGAATTGGATATTGGGACCGGAGGGATGTATGGTCCACAAGTGTAATATCCGGTGCGCTTCGTTCTGCTGGTGCTGGGCTTCGCTGGGACAATACAGCAAACCTGAGACAGAGATGTTGGTCAGGGAACAGGGTGGGGTGTGGAATTGGCAGGCAACTGGAAGCTCAGGGTCTTTTTTTGCGGGCAGAACGTAGATGTCCTGTGCAGCAGTCACCCAGTTAATGCCTCGGTTTCCCCAATGTAAATGAGCCCATATTGTGAGCAGCAAATGCAGTCGACTGGGTTGTGGGAAGTGCGCGCCTATATTGGGAAAAAAAACTACCCAGGTAAGTTTGCGCTACACCAGCTTCCGGGTCCGCTCCGCGCTTTTTTCGAAAAAGATATTGAAATTTAAACCGTGAAACAAACAGTGCCAAACAGCCCTTACCTGCTCCGCGGAGAGAGTGAGGATTGTTCACTCGTTTGTGGGTGTTGGGATGATTGCTTCTGTGGTTAAGTATTTGGTTTGCGTGTGTTGTTTTTCTGTCGACGCTAGTTTGAAGTTCCCCATTGACTGTTCGCTCTACTGTGACATCTAGGAATGGCACTTTGTTGCTGTTCTCCTCCTCTTCAAACCAGGAGTCCCCCTCAAGCCACAGTCTCACCACTTGGAACACCAGTATACAGACTAGTCAAAGACCTCCACTGAAGACTAAAACACCAAGTCGAAGACTCACGCCACTCCAGTTACTCCATCCAAGAATTCTTGAACACCAAATACAACAAGATAGAAGAGGATGGAATAATACTGTCCTTTGGCATACAGCCGTGTTCACATCCATTAACATCAACGTGACCAAAGAAAACTGAAGACACTACTTGAAGAACCAAAGACACAAACACCAAACAGCACCAACGTCATCAGCAAAGATAACACTGTCAAGCTCGTGGAGCTGTGCCTTACCTCCCACTTCCTATTCAGTAACAAGACTAACAAACAAATCAACGGAGCACCCATGAAACCACCAATATCAGGATTCCTAACAGAAGCAATAATGCAGAGTTTCGAACAAACAGCCCTTCCAAAGATCCAACCCAAACTTTGGGTCGGCTACAGTGATGACACTTTTGTCACCACAACGTGAAACAACTTAGAGGAAACCTACAACACCATCAACAATCTCCTTAGTGGCATAAAATTCACAAAAGAGGAGAACAACAAAAAGTGTTGTTGTTCTAGATGTCACAGTAGAGCGAACAGTCAATGGTAAATTCAAAACAGCGTCTACAGGAAAACAGCACACGCGAACCAAGTACTTAAGCTGCGGAAGCAATCATCCCAACACATACAAACAAATCTGCATCAGGATGCTATTTCAACGAGCTACTTCACATTGCAGCACCCAGGAATGACGAAGATCAGGAAACAACGATACAGCGCATTTAAGAAGAATGGATAGTCTGCAGACCCGGGGAAAATTGCTTCCCTGACCGGGAATCGAACGCGGGCCACGGCGGTGAGAGCGCCGAATTCTAACCACTAGACCACCAGGGAGACATAGACCTGTTTTGTAGCTCTGCTAAAAATTGCCTCGCTGCCTTGGAATCGAACCCGGGCTGCGGGAGGAAGAAGACTTTCACCGGTCCATCCATCAATGTAATTTTTTTGTATCCATTGCTCCCGATGCGATCTCTATAACATTGGGGAGACTCGAGAGTCAAGTCACTTCTCCCGGACACCCGCACCAATCAACCCCATCGCCCTGTGGCCTAACATTTCAATCCACCCTCCCACTCTGCCAAGGACATGCAAGTCCTGGGCCTCCTTCACCGCCGCTCCCTCCCCACCGGAGGCCTGGAAGAAGAACACCTCATCTTCCGCCTCAGAACACTTCCACCCCAGGGCATCAATGTAGATTTCACCAGTTTCCTCCTTTCCCCTCCCCCACCTTACCTCAGTTCCAACCTTCCTGCTCAGCACTGACCTCATGACCTGTCCTCCTTGCCAATCTCCCTTCCCAACTATCCGCTAAACCCTCCTCTCTGACCTGTCTCCTCTATCCCCACCACCATTCACCTATTTTACTCTTTGCTACCTTCGCCCCAGCACACCCCCCACCCAAATTTATCTCTCCACCCTGGAGACGTCCTGCGTCTATTCCTGATAAAGAGCTTTTGCCCGAAACTTCGATGTTCCTGCTCCTCGGGTGCTGCTTGACCCGTTGTGCTTTTCCAGCACCATTCTGATCTAAACTCTGGCTTCCAGCATCTCCAGTCCTCACCTTTGCCGACCAATAAACCCAGTGTGCCGATTTCTCATCAACAAATTGACACAAGCAGACACAACTTGTGCAGAAACCCTAGCCACATTACCTTACATTAAATACATCTGTTAAATGGTGTCCAGACAACTCAAACCTCTCAGCATCATGGTAGCCCACAAATCTACCAACACACTTGAACAGCGGCTAATGAACCTGAAATACCCGATACAAACAACTAGCAAACGAATGTTAGTTACAAAATATCATTCAAGGAAATATACACATGAACTCTGCCGCACAGTTATCTGTTGAAAATGTGTTGCTGGTTAAAGCACACCAGGTTAGGCAGCATCCAAGGAATAGGAAAATCGACGTTTCGGGCATAAGCCCTTCATCAGGAATGAGGAGAGGGTGCCAGGCAGGCTAAGATAAAAGGTAGGGAGGAGGGACTTGGGGGAGGGGCGATGGAGATATGATAGGTGGAAGGAGGTCAAGGTGAGGGTGATAGACCGGAGTGGGGTGGGGGCGGAGAGGTTAGGAAGAAGATTGCAGGTTAGGAGGGCGGTGCTGAGTTGAGGGAACCGACTGAGACAAGGTGGGGGGAGGGGAAATGAGGAAACTGGAGAAATCTGAGTTCATACCTTGTGGTTGGAGGGTTCCCAGGCGGAAGATGAGGCGTTCTTCCTCCAACCGTCGTGTTGTTATGTTTTGCCGGTGGAGGAGTCCAAGGACCTGCATGTCCTCGGTGGAGTGGAAGGGAGAGTTAAAGTGTTGAGCCACGGGGTGGTTGGGTTGGTTGGTCCGGGCGTCCCTGAGGTGTTCTCTGAAGCGTTCCGCAAGTAAGCGGCCCGTCTCCCCAATGTAGAGGAGGCCACATCGGGTGCAGCAGATGCAATAGATGATGTGCGTGGAGGTACAGGTGAACTTGTGGCGGATATGGAAGGATCCCTTGGGGCCTTGGAGAGAAGTAAGGGAGGAGGTGTGGGCGCAAGTTTTACATTTCCTGCGGTTGCAGGGGAAGGTGCCGGGAGTGGAGGTTGGGTTGGTGGGGGGTGTGGACCTGACGAGGGAGTCACGAAGGGAGTGGTCTTTGCGGAACGCTGATAGGGGAGGGGAGGGAAATATATCCCTGGTGGTGGGGTCCGTTTGGAGGTGGCGGAAATGACGGCGGATGATACGCTGTATACGGAGGTTGGTGGGGTGGTAGGTGATTTCTCCAGTTTCCTCATTTCCCCTCCCCCCACCTTGTCTCAGTCGGTTCCCTCAACTCAGCACCGCCCTCCTAACCTGCAATCTTCTTCCTAACCTCTCCGCCCCCACCCCACTCCGGCCTATCACCCTCACCTTGACCTCTTTCCACCCATCACACCACCAACGCCCCTCCCCCAAGTCCCTCCTCCCTACCTTATATCTTAGCCTGCCTGGCACCCTCTCCTCATTCCTGATGAAGGGCTTATGCCCGAAACGTCGAATTTCCTATTCCTTGGATGCTGCCTAACTTGGTGTGCTTTAACCAGCAACACATTTTCAACTGTGATCTCCAGCATCTGCAGACCTCATTTTTTACCCGCACAGTTATCTGTGGCAAGAAATGCTGGGATGAGATAAGGAAGATATTTTCAGCCAAAAAGAATCGACACTGAATGGTCAACCATTTACAATCACCCTTTGTTAGCCCAGGATGGAAGATCCGAAGGGATGAACAGTTTTCTTATTTTCGGAAGATTCACAAATATGAGACTGGGTTTTGGTGTTTGTTCCCTTTCCATTCCCAGGATCAGTGGGTTGGGGCGGTGAGTTGGGGAAAGTGAAATGTGCCCGTGAGCAGCTTGTGGGGCTATTTCAGCTTCCCCTCCTCTGACAGCGCTGTGACGTGACTCTGATGTTCTCAGGGACACTTACTGACGTGAGACAGTGAAAAGTGTCTCGTTCCTGCAGATCAAGAATTCAAACCGGCTTCAGGACAATGAGAAAGATTAATTGGGGTGTGTGAAGAAGCTGCGAGCTGCATTTCAAACAGTTAGGTGGAGTCAGATGCGTCATCCATTGCGCCCCGGCCCTGTGCGTATCTAACGCCACCATGCGGCAGAGTTCTGACGTCAACACGGACATGCGCAGCAATGGGAACAGTCACAAGGTCAACAACCAAAGATAATCACCGTCACTGCTTCCCTTCCACAGTCCCAACTTTGTGAAGCAGTATCTTTCACTGGCAAAGGAAACACCCTTGTCCTCAGGTGCCTGCTTCATTTCGATCACGATTTCCAGCCCCACTGTTCTAGTCTCATTTCCAAACACTTGGCTCAAAGCCTCAAAAGAAGCTCTGCGGGTATCTGCTTGTTCCACCCGAACAGACAGTGGGTTGCAGATTCCCACCAGTCCCAATGTGAGTGAAATATCTTTCACCCTCCACTGATTTGAATCTTAAAGAAAAAACCGGGGAACAGTCTCCCTTTCGTTTTGACGACATTTCCAATTTTGTAGTCGGCAGGGGTCACACCTGCCTGGGGAAACCGCAATAGATTTCACGTCCGTCACATTCACCACTCTGCCCACGAATAAAGACCCACACTGACAGCTTCATTTCCCAGGTCTCTCTGCCTGTGGAGCTGAGAAAGAGTGAATTATTGCTGGGTTTGTTTGAATCCAATCACTTCACAGGTTACGAAAGGGTTAAATGTCTGCAAATGGAGAGTCTGGTTGTTTCACACCGAAAGATGAAATGAACTTTCAGTTAAAAGCAAAAACAGAAATTGCAGGAGCAACTCAGCAGGTCAGGCACCATCTGTGGAAAGAGAATCAGAGACAATATTTCAGAACTCTGTTTTCTCCCACAGGTACTGCCAAACCTGCTGAGTTTCTCCAGCAGTTCATCTTTCTGTCTCGGATTCTCAGCATCCGCAGTCCTTTTCATGTGCAGGAATGAGAATCATTTCAATTTCCCAAAAAATCGGCAGAGATTTCAAGGCATTTGGAAAAAAAAGTAAAAGTGACATTAGGAAGAACATTTTGGCACAAGGAGTGGTTCGGATGCGTAAATCTCTGTCTGACTGTGACAAAGAGGCAGATTCACGTACACAAAAGGGAATTCTGTGGTCATGTTCAAAGTAACAATGTGGAGACTTACAGGGAGAAGGTAAGAGAATGATACGAATAGAGACTCTTATTTACTTGCTGTGTAGAACCAGCAGAGCTAAGGTGGGTCTCCAAATGCGCGTGACACGTGTTGTGATTCAGAGTGAACTCACAGTTCGACCAACGGAAGGTGGGAATTTAGAAAAGTTCATATTTACACAGTCTCCTCACATCAACGCAACAGCAAAATGGTTTAATAATCCGCCAATGCAGAGAACCCGGTTCCTGGAGATGGGACAAACTGCTGACTCAGGGCTATCAGTCCACATTGCTCTCTTTGCCACCAGTTCAGAGGGAGAACATTGGAGGGCCAAAGGAGTGAATAACGATCTGTGTGGGAGGGTGACTAACTGTTAATGGAGACTGTTGCTGGCTAACGATTAGTCGTGTGTAACAGCAGAAGATGTAAAAATAAGGCCTCGTGTGGGTGTGGTCGGGGTCAAGGGCATGGGGGAGTTCGGGTCCGAACAATATTGAACTCGATGTTGAAGATTTGATGACTATAGGATCTCCAAGTAGAAAATGAGGCGTTGGTCATCAATCAGGGGCTGAACTTTGCTGGAACACTGCTGCAAGCCTGAGACAGAGAAGTAGGCCAGGGTACAGGGTGGAGTGTTAAAGTGACAGGCAACCAGAAGCTCAGGGCCTTATTTTCGGCAGAACCGAGATATTCTGCGAAGCAGTCACCCAGTTTATGCTTCATGCTCCGTTGGGGAAACGACACTGTGAGCAACGAATGCAGTGGACTAGTTTGTGACAAATATGCAGGTAAAGTGCTGCTTCACCTGGAAGGTATGTTCGATCCCTTGGATATTCAGGATGGAGCAGGTAAATGGGCAGGTGTTACACATTCGGCGGTTGCAGGGGAAAGTGCCTTGGGACAATGGGAGGTAGGTGTGGGGTGTTGAGAGTGAAAGAAGAGTGGACCCGAGGTGTAACCCTGCCCATTTACCTCCTCTCATATATAAATCCGTGAAGTTGAAAGAACACTCCATAGAATGATTCAGTACCACGTGACTCATGAACTAATTCGTATTCATGTTCCGGGGCCAGCGCCATTATTGCGTCACAGCAGCTGCAGGCCATCACCAGGGGCTCGCCCTGTGACGTCATGGTGCGACTGGAAGTCCCCGGGACAGTTTACCAAAGAAACCTCCCTGTGGGTCAGGGCAGCCCTGCATCGGGAAGCACTGGGATGGCTAACCACTATCAGTTTAGATGGGGAACACATCTCCACATTACACAGCCTCGAGGCAAATTTCCCTTCCTTTGACTTAAAGTTCAAGAGCACTCAAACCGCAATTCCCAAGGTACGTTTGGCAGAATTCCTTCCAGGTGTTCGCTAAATATATCTATGAGCACTTTGTTAAAGTTTGAACATTGCGAGTGTTGAAATTTTGTGCTTTTGAGCGAAATCACAGTTCGGAAAAACAGAATGTGGGAATTTAGACAGAGTTTATATTTGTACAACGGCGATATGTCTGCGGGTGTGTGATGGGAGCATCACCCAGGAGGGAAACCATCTCTCCTATTCAGTCAATGTCGTCTTTAGCAACTTTCCCGTCTAACGGCGCACTGTTCTGCACCTCGCCTTCTCATCTCTTTCACAAAAAACTTCGACATAAATATTTCACATTGATATACTGGCCCAATGTGCACAGTTGAGATGACAGCCTCGTGGAGGTCTGAGTGGTCTTCTGTTGTTCTCTGTATCCTGTGTTGAGGAGGGCAATGCTCATCACTGGTCACTCCGGTGTTACAGAAAAGTTTAGAAACAAAATGTTTTAAATTTCTACCAGTAGAGAGGACCCGGGACAAACAGCAGCAGGGAGACAGAGTGAGAAGCAGCTGTTCTGGAAACTCTTTGCCGCTTGCAATTCTCAGAGCAATGTCAAATGTATTTCACACTGAGCAAGACTCAGCTGGCTGAAGAGGAACAGCGGGGGTGCTTGAGCAGTGTCTGTGTTGCTCGTTGGTCTCTGGGTATGATTCGCGGTTTGGGTCTTCTATTGTGCAGGCTTGCAGGAGATCCAGGGTTCGAATCTCCGATGAACCTGCGTTTCCTGGTTTGTGCAAGAGTGCCCGCTTAACTTTCTCAAAACCCACTTTCGCTAAAGTAGGTTGGGCTGCTTGGAGTACAAATTGAGCAGAAAGTGAAATGATGGAATGTTGCGCTGACGTCAGTGGTGCCGTGTTTAGGGAATGTTAGCGATGAGGGCAGGTTGAAAAATTGGGACAGCTCTCCTCGGAGATCAGAAGTTTGAAATCTGGCCTGGTTGAAGTTTTCCAAGTCATGCGGGGTCCAGACAGGGAAAGTAATGCAGTTAAAATGCTCCCACGCCTGAAAGGATAGGCAGAGTTTTAAAGTCATCAGGAAAAGAACTAAAAGAGAGACTAGGAAGGTGAGGTTAGGATCAGCAAATCTCCTGACATTGACAAAGAGGCAGATTCAATAGACGCATAAGGTAATTCGCTGGTCATGTTTAAAGTAACAATGTGCAGAAATACACGGGGAAGGCAAGCGAATGATACGAATAGAGACACACGTTTACTTACTGTGTCGAACCAGCAGAGCGAAGGTGGGCCGCATGGCCTCCGTCTGCGCTGTGACACATGCTGTGATTCAGTGTGGAATCACAGTTCGACCAACACAATGTGGGAAGTTAGAAAAAAGTTTTTATTTACACAGCCTCCATACGTCTGCGCACCAGCATATTACACGACAGCAGTGGAGGTCATTGACATCAGTCTGGAACGTGCATGCCGCGTGCCAGATGAAAAGCTGAAGGGACCTGGGGAAAACGGGAGCGGGCTGGGCCCATAACGCAGAGGTCGATCGATTGAAACCATCCTCTGCTGTTGTTCGATGTCTCCTTGAGCAGCTTCCTTTTGTAATGGTGCTGTGCTCTGTTCTGTATCTGGCCTTTGCACCTACTTCCTGAGTGTCTGAATGCCCTGTATCATACCGATACACTCGCGAACCTCACACGCTTCAAGTAACATGCTTTTGGAGGTCTGATTCGCAAAACCACTTCTCTGAGATGCCAATGAGCTGATAAAGTTGAAACACATGCCTTGCAGTTTCGCCCATTCCCTGCAGTAATTCGCCACGCCGGGCCGGACGTGAATGACAAGACGATCAGCATGTCAGAAACTGTATCACCATTCAGACACAGTCCCTTACTATTAGGACAGATATCACTGATTGTGAATCACCTCAGAAAGAGACAA
Source organism: Hemiscyllium ocellatum (assembly GCF_020745735.1). NCBI lineage: Eukaryota > Metazoa > Chordata > Chondrichthyes > Orectolobiformes > Hemiscylliidae > Hemiscyllium > Hemiscyllium ocellatum. Next base: position 15,410 of record NW_026867484.1, on the reverse strand, counting down.
GTGGCAGACAGTCGCGGTGGACTCGATGGGCTGAACCGCCTCTGTCGGCGGGAGAATTGCAAGTAGAAACGAAATGGTTCAATTATCCACCAGTGGAGACAGCCCGGTTCCTGGGGACGGAACAAACAGCAGCGTCCTGGGAGCAGGGAGGCAGAATGAGAAGCAGATGTTCTTGAAACTCTCTGCTGCTTGTAATTCTGGGAACAATGTACAATGTATTTCGGACTGAGCAACTCCCAGTTGCTTCAGGAGCTGAGCGTGCGCATGGTTCTTGGCTCGTTGGTCTTGGGGTATGTTGCTAGCTTTGGGTTTTCCAGCTTATACAGACGGGTGGGAGGTGCCGGGTTCCAATCCCAGGCGAACCCTCATTTCTTAAATTGACCTGAGCAAAGATGCCGGATCAGTTTTCTCAAAAAGCCGCTTTGTTAAATCAGATCGGACTGCCTGAATTAGGGATGGGACAGAGGTACCATTGCAGTGAACACGGCGAAGGGAAACACTTGCTCAAAGTGAGAACAAGTCTTGCAGATTTCTCGCCAGCGCAATCTGAGTCTGAATGAATCCTCCACCTGTATTACGCTCAATTCTGAGGGTGATACTTCAGGAAGCGGGGAAGTGAAGTGATTGCAGACGGCGCTGAACAGGTTGAAGTGAATGGTACCGTGTACGAGGAATGTCAGTCATGAAGGGAGATTGGAAAGTTAGGGCAGTTGCCTTTGGAGAACAGAAGGCTGAAAGCTGGCCTGATTGAAGTTTTCCACATCATGAGGGTTTTAGACAGAGGAAATAATGCAGTGAAAATGCTCCCAGGCCTGAAAAGATCGATAACAATTTGGCAGAGATTTAAAGTCATCAGGAAAATAAGCAAAAGTGACATTAGGAAGACCGTTTTCGCACAGGGAGTGGGGTCAGTAAGTCGCTGTCTGACAGTGACAAAGAGGCAGATTCAATGGACACAAAAGGGAATTCGGTGGGCATGGTCAATGTAACAATGTGCAGATTTACAGGGAGAAGGCGACAGAGTGGGACACTTATTTACATATTGTGTTGAACCAGCAATGGGAAGGTGGGCTGCATGGCCTCAGACTGCGCTGTCACACATTTTGTGATTCTGAGTGAAATCGGAGTTAGACCAATAGAACGTAGGAAATTTGACAACGGGTATATTCTGCCCAACAGGATATTCCATCACAGCAATGAAGGTGTTTTGTCATCATTTTCGAAGGTACATGACACAATGCAGATTCAAAACCGAGTATTCCTTTGAATCACTGAGTAATTTGTTTACAGTTATTCAGTTGAGGTGAGCGGAGTTGCGCATTGGGAGCCACTCCAGTTGATCTGTCGAAGCCGTTTTCTCCTGTGTGATAGTCCCACCAGCACTCCAATTTGCTGTGCTTCAAGTCAGTAGATGCAGATTACTGTCCCATACTGATACACGGGCCACGATGACCCAGCTGTGGTGACAAGCTTGTGAAGGTCTGAGTGCTCTTCTCCTGTTCACTGTCGGCCTCCTATGATCCGAATCATCAAACCTCTCTTCTCTGAGATGGGAATAAACTGGTGAAGGTGAAACACATCAGTTGCGGTGTGTCCCATGCGCAGGAGGCCCTGCTGTAATTCCCCACGCTGTCTCACACAGCAGCACCCTCTCGGTGAATTACGCTTGGCAAATAAAAACGATTGAACCAAATCAGTGTCGGCCACTGGATTTTACTGACACCGTTTATAAAATTCAGGCTCACCGTTAATGTGGAGAGGGGCTGTCAGACTGTAGTTTCCGCTCCTTCTGTTGAACAAAGATCATTTTAACTGTGTCCAGTGAGAGGAAAGGATTTGCTGTTGGTGGGAAACATTTCTATCTGAACTCGTTTGTCACTCTGCTATGACAGAAGGAGCTGGGACCTCCTGATAGATTGAAACACAAAGCTGATAATCTCTAGATTATGTTGTAAAAATATCGGTATAATGTTTTTCACACCGCGCTGTCACCAACTGAACGAAACGGCTGTGTGTTTGAACCGCGTGATGAACAGTTTGTGTTTTACGTCTCACATTGGGGGGAGCTGAGCATTTACCCAAACACTGGGCACACCACCTCCCTGATTCAGTGTTCACAAATCAAACTGACAGCAAAGCTTCACTGTGATCGAAAGTTTCCGGAAAGAAGATTTGGCTCAACAGAAAAACGGAGGAAACATACTCCTTCCTTGGTTTGAAACATAAATGGTCGACTTCAGTGAGCCTGACGTGATTTGAACACGCAACCTTCTGATCTGGAGTCAGACGCGCTACCGTTGCGCCACAAGCTCACGGATGGCCGGAGGTCTCTATTCATGATTAAAGGAAATGATCGCACTTCAATGATTTTACGTTTTGAGTAGCAACGGAGATCAACAGTTCATGTCTGTTCTGTTCCTCCCCCCTCTCTTTCTGTCTCCCGAAACAATTTCCAACTCTCTCTCAATAAAAATCTGAAAGAATTGCGGATGCTGTATATCAGAAACAAAAAAAAACAGGAGTTGCCGGTGACCCTTCCACAGAACTGATGGTGATTGGGAAAATGTCGGTTTATATGCAGGAGATATGGTGAGAGGAAGGCGGAGATCAGGACAGAGCCCAGAGCGAAGGAAGAACTGTTGGACAGATAAAGGAGTTGATAACGATCTGCGTGGGAGGGTGAATAACTGTTAATGGAGACTGTTCGTGGCTAAGTAGTGTGGAATGACAGACGATGTGATAACAAGGCTTGGTGTGTATGGGAGGGATGAGGATACCATGGAGTTCAGGCCCTAGAATTATTGAATTCGATACTGGGACCGGAGGGATGTATGGTCCCCAAGTGGAATATCCGGTGCTCTTCGTTCTGCTGGTGCTGAGTTTCACTGGAACAATACAGCAAACCTGAGACAGAGATATTGGCCAGGGAACAGGGTGGGGTGTGGAATTGGCAGGCAACTGGAAGTTCAGGGTCTTTTTTGTGGGCAGAGCGGAGATGTTCTGTGCAGCAGTCACCCAGTTTATGCTTCGGTTCCCCAATATAGATGAGACCACATTGTGAGCAGCAAATGCAGTAGACTGGTTGTGGGAAGTGCAGGTAAAGTACCACTTCACCTGGAAGGTAAGTTTGGGCGCTTGGCTAGTGAGGAGGGAACAGGTAAATGGGCTGGCGTCACACATTCGGCAGTTGCAGAGGAAAGTGGCGTTGGACTATTGGGGTAAGAATGGGGGTAGGGTTGATGGGAATGAATGAAGTGTGGACCCAAGGCATAACTCCTGCCCATTTACCTATCTGCCAAAAAGAGGAATATGTTAAGTGTGTACAAGGAAATTTTCTAATTCACAATGTGGATGTGCCTACTGGAGAGGGTGCAAAACCTAAGGCCAGCAACCCCAATTCTATTAACATTAGAATCGTGATTGAAAATAATATATCAGATCTAAAAGTTGAAGTTCTAAATTGGAGGAAGATTCAGGTATTAAGCAAGATCTTACAAAAACTGATTGGGGGCAGATGTTCGCAGGTTGCTGGAAAATGGGAAGCCTTCAGATATGAGATAACAAGAGTCCAGACAAGTATACTTCAGTTAGGGTGAAAGGAAAGGCTGGAAAATGTAGGGAATGCTGGATGACTAGAAAAAAAATGAGATTTTGGTTAAGAAAAACAAGGAAGCATATGTCAGGTATAGACAGAGAGATCGAGTGAATCCTGAGAGTATGAAGGCAGTACAAGCATACTTGAGAGGGAAATCATGAGGGCAAAAAGGGGGCATGAGATAGCTTTGGCAAATAGAGTTAAGGATAATCCAAAGGGTTTTTATAAATACATTAAGGACAAAAGGATAAAAGGGAGATAATAGGGCACCTGAAAGATCAGGAAGGCGGCCTTTGTGTGGAGCTGCAGTAGATGGGTGGGGGGGGGGGGGAATACTGAACGGATATTGTGCATCAGTGTTTACTGTGGAGAAGGGCATGGAAGATATAGAATGTGAGAAAGTAGATGCTGACATGTTGAAAACATGTCCATATTACAGATGAGAAATTGCTGGATATCATGAAATGCATAAAAGTGGATAAATCCCAAGGACCTGATCAGGAGTACCCTAGAACTCTGTGGGAAACTAGGGAAGTGATTGCTGGGCCTCTCACTGAGATATTTGTATCATCCATAGTCACAGGTGAGGTGTCCGAAGGCTAGAGAGTGGCTACTGTGGTGCCAGTATTTAAGAAAGGTGGCAAGGAAAAGCCAGGGAACTGTAGACCGGTGAGCCTGACATCCGTGATGGGCAAGTTGTTGGAGAGAATCCTGAGAGATAGGATTTACATGTATTTGGAAAGGCAAGAATTGACTAGGCATAGTCAGCATGGCTTTAAGCTCGGGAAATCATGTCTCACTAACATGATTGAGTTTTTTGAAGTAACAAAGTGGACTGATAAGGGCAGAGCAATAGACGTGATCTATATGGACTTCAGGAAGGCGTTCATCAAGGGTCCTCATGGGAGACTGGTGAGCAAGGTTTAATCTCATGGAAGCTGAAAATGTGTTGCTGGAAAAGCGCAGCAGGTCAGGCAGGATCCAAGGAGCAGGAGAATCGATGTTTCAGGCATGAGCCCTTCTTCAGGAATTCATGGAATGCAGGGACAACTAGCCATTTGGATACAAAACTGGCTCGAAGGCAGAAGTCAGAGGGTGGTGATGGAGGGTTGCTTTTCAGACTGAAGGCCTTTGACCAATGGTGTGTCAGAAGGATTGATGCTGGGTCCCCTACTTTTTGTCATTTATATAAATGATTTGTATGTAAACGGAGGAGGGATAGTTAGTACGTTTATAGATGACACCAAAATTGGAGGTGGAGTGGACAGCAAAGAAGGTTACCTCAGATTGCAACGGGACCTTGATCATGGGCCAATGGGCTGAGAAGTGGCTTTTGGAGGTTAATATAGATAAATATGAGGTGCTGCATTTTGGAAAAACAAATCAGAGCAGGACTTTTACACTTAATGGTACGTTCCTTGGAAGTGTTGCTGAACAAAGAGACCTTGGAGTTCAGGTTGATAGTTCCTTAAACGTAGAAACGCAGGTAGATTGGATAGTAAAGAAGGCTTTTGGTGTGCTTTCCTTTGTTGGTCAGAGCATCGAGGATAGATGTTGGGAGCTCATGTTGCCACTGTACAGAACATTGGTCAGGCCACGTTTGGAATATTGCATGTAATTTTGGTCTGCTTCCTATTGGAAAGATGTTGCGAAACTAGAAAAGGTGCAGAAAAGATTTACAAGGATGTTGCCAGTGTTGGAGGGTTGAGCTGTAGGGCGAGGTTGAATAGACTGTTTTCTCTGGAGCGTCAGAGGCTAAGGGGTGACCGTATAGAGGTTTATAAAACCATGAGGGATATGGATAGGGCAAATAGACAAGTTCTTTTACCTGGGATGGGGGAGTCCAGGACTAGAGGGCATAGGTTTAGGGAGGGGAGGGGAAAGATATAGAAGGGACATCAGGGGCAACCTTTTCACGCAGAGGTGATGCATGTACAGCATGAGCTGCTGGAGAAAGTGATGGAGGCTGGTATAATTACAGCATTTAAAATGCGTCTGGTTGTGTAGATGAATAGGAAGGTTTTATGGGGATTTGGGCCAAGTGCTGGCAAATGGGACTGGATTAGGTTAGGATATCTGGGCTGCATGGACGAGTTGGACTAAAGGGTCTGTTTCCGTGCTGTACATCTGTGTCACTCTGTGAGACTCCATGGGATTATCTGCCCAGAGAGCAGTTGAGACAGCTTCATGAAGTATATTGAAGACACAGTTGGATGGGTATTTGCGTGGTAGGGGAATTAAAGATAGTCGGGATAATGCAGGTTGGTGGAGCTGTGATCTTAATGAATGACGAAGCAGGCTTGACCAAATGGTCTCCTCCTGCTTCTGTTACTATGAATCTGTAACACTGCATTTCCCGCGGCAGGAGTTTTCCCACGGCACAAATGAGGTTTTCTAAAATAAATTTAAATCCCTTGCTTTGCTTGAACTCAAATCGCATTGACTTGGAGGAGAGTGGGATTTGCAAAGTCTCCTCCCCTCCACACGTGCCTCAACTGCAGGGCAGCTGTCCGGCCCGCCTCCATTGTTGACGTCACAATGCGGATGCAGCCCCGTCAGTTTCAGAGTGAAACGTCCTCCCTCTGGGCAATATCTGGGAGCAAAGCAATGTCTCCCGCTTTCCATATACCATCCTCCAGCAGCGAGGGGGGAGGGGAGGTCCGGGTGGGTGAAACAATGTTCACTTGTAGCAACTGGAGTGAATCCAGGGAGGGGGCAGACACTCCAAAGGTGCTCAAATACTTTCTATCTCTCTTAAAGCTATTTTCCTTGTGTATTCACTTAGTTTGGCACGTGTACAGTTTGCACTCTCGAAAAGGATTGCTTCTTTACTCATGTTCACAACTAAAAGGATAGATTATCATGGATCTGAGCAGCATTTAAGGGATTGGCACGTGCTAAAAAAATGGCAGGGCCGCTGGGGTATGTGGCTCGTTGGTCTAGGGGTATGATTCTCGCTTCGGGCCTCCTGCTGCGTGGATGTGCGAGAGATCCGGGTTCAAATCCCGGACGAGCCCTTGCTTCTTACATTATCTCGTGCGAAAACGGCCAATCAATTCTCTCAAAAAGCAGCTTCGTTCAACGAGATCCGACTTCCTGAGTCAGGGATGGAGCAGAGCTACCATTACAATGAACGCGACAAGGGCAACACTTATTCAAAGCGAAAACAAGTTTTACTTCACACAGAGGGTGCTGGGCGTTTGGAACGCATTGCCAGCAGAGGTGGTAGAGGCAGGCACGGTAGATTTATTTAAGATGCGTCTGGATAAATGCATGAATGGGTGGGAGTAGAGGGATACAAATACTTAGGAATTGAACAACAGGTTTAGACAGTACATTTGGATCGGCTCAGGCTTGAAGGGCCTGTTCCTGGGCTGTAAAACTTCTTTGTTCTTTGTTCTATATGATGTATATCTGATATTGTTGGCTGTTGTAAAAGTTTCTTTGTAATTATTATTCACCTACTAATGTAGTAATGCAGTTACGTCCTTTTTTGTCATTTTTTTTATTTAGTAGGCCAGCAGGAAGTCATTCAGCAATTTTTCTGCCTTTCTTTTCTCAAGCAGCCTTAACATTTCATTTTCATATCCTTGATTCAGCTCCATTTCCAGCATCTTTGTAGGCAGTTTGTTCCATGTTATTGTCACTGGAATGAAGTTTACCTCCATACATTCTCTCCTGCGCGCCTTTATTGGAAAAAAAACTACCCAGGTAAGTTTGCGCTACACCAGCTTCCGGGTCCGCTCCGCACTTTTTTTGAAAAAAAATTAAATTTAAACCGTGAAACAAACGTAACCGCGTCTACAAACAGACAGTGCCAAACAGCCCTTACCTGCTCCGCGGAGAGAGTGAGGATTGTTCACTCGTTTGTGGGTGTTGGGATGATTGCTTCTGCGGTTAAGTATTTGGTTTACGTGTGTTGTTTTTCTGTCGACGCTAGTTTGAAGTTCCCCATTGACTGTTCGCTCTACTGTGACATCTAGGAATGGCACTTTGTTGCTGTTCTCCTCCTCTTCAAACCAGGAGCCCCCCTCAGGCCACAGTCTCACCACTTGGAACACCAATATACAGACTAGTCAAAGACCTCCACTGAAGACTAAAACACCAAGTCGAAGACTCACGCCACTCCAGTTACTCCATCCAAGAATTCCTGAACACCAAAGACAACAAGATAAAAGAGGATGGAATAATACTGTCCTTTGACATACAGCCCTGTTCACATCCATTAACATCAACGTGACCAAAAAAAACTGAAGACACTACTTGAAGAACCAAAGACACAAACACCAAACAGCACCAACGTCATCAGCAAAGATAACACTGTCAAGTTCATGGAGCTGTGCCTTACCTCCCACTTCCTATTCAGTAACAAGACTAACAAACAAATCAACGGAGCACCCATGAAACCACCAATATCAGGATTCCTAACAGAAGCAATAATGCAGAGATAATGGAACAACTAGAGGAAACCTACAACACCATCAACAATCTTCTTACTGGCATAAAATTCACAAAAGAGAACAACAAAAAGTGTTGTTGTTCTAGATGTCACAGTAGAGCGAACAGTCAATGGTAAATTGAAAACAGCGTCTCCAGGAAACGACACACGCAAACCAAGTACTTAAGCTGCAGAAGCAATCATCCCAACACATACAAACAAATCTGCATCAGGATGCTATTTCAACGAGCTATTTCACACTGCAGCGCCCAGCAACGGCGAAGATCAATAAACAACTGTACAGCGCATTTAAGAAGAACGGATAGCCCGTAGACCCGAATTCCTGATGATAGGCTTATGCCCGAAACGTCGAATTTCCTGTTCCTTGGATGCTGCCTGAGCTGCTGCGTTTTTCCAGCAACACATTTTCAGCTCTGATCGCCAGCATCTGCGGACCTCACTTTCTCCTCGATAATTTTAACTGTGTCCAGTGAGAGGAAATAATTTGTTGTTGGTGGGAAACATTTCTATCTGAACTGCTGTCATTCTCCTGATAGATTGAAACACAAAGCTAGGTGTCTCTGGATTATGTAATAAACTTATCGGTATTATGTTATTCACACCGCACTGTCACCAACTGAAAGAAGTGGCTGCCCAGAGATAGACGGCTGTGTTTAAATCCAGCGATGAACTGGGGGAGCTGAGCATTTACCCAAACACTGGGCACACCACCTCCCTGGCACAGTGCTTACAAATCAAACTGACAGCAAAGCTTCACGTATTATTGAAAGTTCCCGGAAAGAAGACTGGGCTTAACAGATAGCCGGAGTGAACGCAATCCTTTCTTGATTGGAAATATAAGGAACTGATTTCCATGAGCTTGACGTGATTTGAACACGCAACCTTCTGATCTGGAATCAGACGCGCTGCCGTTGCGCACAAGCTCACGGGGAGACTGGAGCCTCTATTCATGCTTAAGGGAAGTGACCGCACTACAATGATTTTACGTTATGAGTAACAACGAGATCAACAGTTCATGTCTGTTGTGTCTCTCCACCTCTCCTTCTGTTTCTCAAAACAATTTCCAACTCTACCTCAATAAAAAGCTGAAAGAACTGCGGACGCTGTATATCAGAAACAAAAAAACAAACAGTAGTTGCCGGTGACCCTTCCATAGAACTGATGGTGATTGGGAAAACGTTGGTTTATATGCAGGAGATATTGTGGGAGGAAGGCGGATGCAGTAAATGATAGATCAGGACAGAGCCCAAAGCGAGGGAAGAACTGTTGGACAGGAAAGGGAGTTGATAACGATCCTCGTGGGAGGGTGAATAACTGTTAATAGAGACTGTTCGTGGCTAAGAATAGGTAGTGTGTAATGACAGACTATGTGATAACAAGGCTTGGTGTGTGTGGTAGAGACGAGGATACAATGGACTTCAGGCCCTAGAATTATTGAATTCGATATTGGGACCGGAGGGATGTATGGTCCCCAAGTAGAATATTCGGTGCTCTTCGTTCTGCTGGTGCTGAGCTTCGCTGGGACAATACAGCAAACCTGAGACAGAGATGTTGGTCAGGGAACAGGGTGGGGTGTGGAATTGGCAGGCAACTGGAAGCTCAGGGTCTTTTTTGCAGGCAGAATGTAGATGTTCGGGGAACATTTTCCTGACCCCATTGAAAGCACACATTGTCAAAGCCGAGGAAGAGCAGCAAATAAAGCGCTCCTGGATGGGTTCGAACCACCAACCTTCGGTTAACAGCCAGGAAAGTATTACAAGCATTTTCGACAAGTGATACAGGGGACTGGGAAGAAAAGTATTATAAACTGTGAACAACAAAGTTCTGGAGTACAACACTTACATTCAAACACCAAAAACATCCAGGTCCTGATTAATCAAATTGCATTGTGGTGCTTTTCTGCAAAAAATCCTGCGTGGGGAAACTGACAATATGTTGCCAAAATCTCTCCCAAGTGTACGCCGTGCTTCTTGTCCAGGGATGAGAAATTTCTATTCTGGGGAGACATTCCCAAGGTTGGGTATGTTCGCTTTGGAGCAAAGAAAGTTAACTGGAGATTTCCTGGGGCTGTTGGTAATGATGGGAGAAGAAGCGGTGGGAATGGGCAGATTAATGATCAAGAACCAATTGCCACTGACCAGAGTCAGTTACCAGAGGACAGGAATTGAAGTTCTTGAATGAAAAGCAGCACTTGTGTCTAATAAACACAGAGAATACTGCAGAAAGCCAACAGGTCGAGCAGCATCCGTGGAAAGGTAAACAGAGCTGACGTTTTGAGTCTGGTACCTTGTTTGTTGAGAACTCGAGTTTCCTGCATGGCAATCAATTCCCAGACATGAGAAAACGGGACTTTATTGAGACGGGTTTTGTGAAGTTTGAGCGATAATGCAACCAACAGGAAGTCATTTAAAATCGCCAGCGAAGAAAGCATAGTCAGCAGGTTACCACCATGGGCGGGGGGAGGCGGGGATGGGGGAACCCCAAAGGATCTCTACTCCAGCTCTTTAAGTGTTCAGCCACAACTACACGTCCAAAGTTGTGGTCTAAAATTTCTCATGGAATTGCTCTAACAGGAAAGGTGAGTACTGGACTTGTCCTGTCCGCGCCATAGCCCAATGTTTCCTGTTCCCCTGGATTTGATCAGGACAGAAGAGGCTGATGGGAGATCGAATTGAATTACACACATTGATGAGGGACAGAGCGGGGGGAAGGATCCATTTCCGTGCGTAGAGAGATGAATAATCAGGGCCGAAAATAAGGAGCCACTTCAAGAAATTTGGGGTTCATTCAGCAAAGCTAATGTAGAACTGTTCACAGAAAATTGTGATGAAAGTCTCTTGATGGGAAGTGTTCATGATGCTACTACAATCGAAAGGATGAAGGTACATTGGTAAATGTATTTGGTGACAGGTCTGTTCTTACCCTGTGAGCGAAACCTAGATCTGAAGGAATAAAAGGAACATTAACAATATCGATCTGAAATTGGATACGTGACGAGAAACAGAGCCATTATTAACTTTTGAACTGGAGAAGGTTTCTCGTGAAATTAGCTTGAGGCTTGAGGTATGCAAGGTCAACATAACTTAGGTAAAAGACGGAAATGCTATCCTCATTAGCAGACAGTGAAAGGATTACAAGACGTAAATTAAGCATTTTCGACAAGTGATACAGGGACTGGGGAGAAAAAGTATTATAAACTGTGAACAACAAAGTTCTGGAGCACAACACTTACATTCAAAGACCGAAAATATCCAGTCCTGATTAATCAGATTGCATTGTGGTGCTTTTCTGCAAAACAACCACTTGCAATATCCGACAAAAGAGTGACAAAACCCATCCCTGTCAGCCCAGGATAGAAAATCCGAAGGGATGAAGGTTTGCTTATTTTCTGAAGATTCACAAAACTAAGACTGGGTTTTGGTGAGTTTCCTTTCCACTCCCAGGAGCCGCAGTGGTTGGGGCGGTGAGTTGGGGAAAGTAAAATGTGCTGAAAGTGTGTTGCTGGTTAAAGCACAGCAGGTGCCCTTTCCTGATGAAGGGCATATGCCCGAAACGTCGAATTTTTTCCTTGGATGCAGCCTAACCTGCTGTGCTTTAACCAGCAACACATTTTCAGCTGTGATCTCCAGCATCTGCAGACCTCATTTTTTACCGAAAGTAAAATGTGCCCGTGAGCAGCGTGTGAGGCTATCTCAGCTTCCGCTGTGACGTGACTTCGATGTCCGAGTGACATTTATTGACGCGAGACAGTGAAAAGATTCTCATTCCCGCAGATCGGGAATTCAAACCGTATGCCGGCTTCAGGACAATGAGAAAGATTAATTGGGGTGTGTGAAGAAGCTGTGAGCTGCATTTCAAACAGGTAGGTGGAGACAGATGCGTCATCCATTGCGCCCGGCCCTGTGCGTATTTAACGCCACCATGCTGCAGAGTTCTGACGTTAACACGGACATGCGCAGCAATGGGAACATTCACAAGGTCAACAATCAAAGATAATCACCGTCACTGCTTCCCTTCCACAGAACAACTTTGTGAAGCAGTATCTTTCACTGGCAAAGGAAACACCCTTGTCCTCAGGTGCTTCATTTCGATCACGATTTCATGTCCCTCACTGTTCAAGTCTCATTTGCAGACACTTGGCTCATAGCCTCAAAAGAAGCTCTGCGGGTATCTGCTTGTTCCACCCGAACAGGCAGTGGGTTGCAGATTCCCACCAGTCCCAATGTGAGTGAAATATTTTTCCCCCTCCACTGACTTGAATCTTAAAGAAGAAGCCGGGAGCAAGCTCCCTTTCTTTTCGACGACATTTCTCATTTTGTAGTCGGCAGGGTCACACCTGCGTGGGGAAACCGCAATGGGTTTCAAGTCCATCGCATTAACCACTCGGCCCACGAATACAGAACTACACTGACAGCTTCACTTCCCAGATCTGTCTGAAAGCGGAGCTGAGAAACAGTGAATCATCGCAGAGTTTGTTTGAATCCATTCACTTCAGTGATTGGAAAGGGTTAAATATCTGCACACTGCGAGTCGAGGTGTTTCATCGCAAAAGATGAAATGAACTTTCAGTAGTTAAAAACAAATCTAGAAATTTCAGGGGAACGGAGAAGGTCAGGCAACATCTATGGAACGAGAATCAGACTCAGCATTTCAGAATTCCGTTTTCTCCAACAGGTGCTGTCAAACCTGCCGAGTTTCTCTTGTTTTTGTCTCGGGTTCTCAGCATCCGCAGTCCCTTTCGTTAGACAATAATACAATTCAAAAACCCCTTTGTGGAGGAGGTTTCCGTTTGGATAACATTCGTCTGAGCCCATTAAAGTGCACACAGCCGCGAAGAGCAGCGTACTAAGCGCCCCTGGGGGGTTCGAGACACCAACCTTTTGATTAACAGCCAAACGCGCTGATCACTTGCGCCACAGAGACAGGCGAGAGCGGGGACTGCGGCATCGCTTAGGGGAGGCTATTAGTGAATTCATAATTCAGCCTGCCCCGCCTAGAATTACAATTGTCGTCTATCACTTTTACTTTTCCTTAATAATGCCTGGGACATTCATTGTGGAGACACCGGGGAGAGTCTGATCCACCCTCTGCAGAAAGAGAGGGGGGAAGAAACAGAACAGACATGAACTGTTGATCTCCGTTGTTACTCATAACGTAAAATCCTTGTAGTGCGATCAATTCCCTTAAGCATGAAAAGACGAGACTAATGCCCTGTCAGCTTGTGGCGCAACTGTAGCGCGTCTGACTGTAGGTCAGTAGATTGCGTGTTCAAATCGCGTCCGGCTCCTAAAAGTCTGCTTCCTACATTTCAAATCAGGAAGGATTACGTTCACTGCCGATATCTGTTGAGCCAAACTTCGTTGCGGAAACTTTCGATCATACATGAAGCTTTGCTGACAGTTATGACTTGTGAACGCTGTGTCAGGGAGTTGGTGTGCCCAGTGTTTGGGTAAATGCTCAGCTCCCCCAATGTGAGAATGAAAACACGAGCTGTTCATCCCGCGATTTAAACACACAGCCGCTTCGTTCAGTTGGTGACAGCGCGGTGTGAATAACATTATACCGATATTTTTACAACATAATCTAGAGATTACCAGTTGTGTGTTTCAATCTATCAGGAGGTCCAGCTCATTCTGTCATCGCAGAGTGACAGCGAGTTCAGATAGAAATGTTTACCACCACCAACAAATCCTTTCCTCTCACTGGACACTGTTTAAATTATCTTTATTCAACAGAAGGAGCGGAAACTACAGAGTCTGACGCCCCCTCTCCACATTAACGGTGAGCCTGAATTTTATAAACGGTGTCAGTAAAATCCAGTGGCGGACACTGATTTGGTTTAATAGGTTTTTTTTTTGCCAAGTGTAATTCACCGAGAGGATGCTGCTGTGTGAAACAGCGTGGGGAATTACAGCAGGCCTCCTGCGCATGGAACACACCGAAACTGATGTGTTTCACCTTCACCAGTTTATTCCTACTCTCGGAGAAGAGAGGTTTGATGACTCGATCATAGCAGGCCGACAGAGAACAGGGGAAGAGCACTCAGACCTTCACAGGCTTGTCACCACAGTTGGGTCATCGTGGCCCGTGTATCAGTATGGGACAGTAATCTGCATCTACTGACTGGAAGCACAGCAAATTGGAGTGCTGGTGGGACTATCACACAGGAGAAAACGGCTTCGACAGATCAACTGGAATGGCTCCCAATGCGCAACTCCACTCACCTCAACTGAATAACTGTAAACAAATTACTCAGTGATTCAAATGAATACTCGGTTTTGAATCTGCATTGTGTCATGTACCTTCGAGGATGATGTCAAAACATCTTCATTTCTGTGATGGAGTATCCTGTTGGGCAGAATATATCCGTTGTCAAATTTTCCACGTTCTCTTGGTCTAACTCCGATTTCACTCAGAATCGCAAATGTGTGTGACAGCGCAGACTGAGGCCATGCAGCCCAACTTAGCTCTGCTGGTTCAACACAATATGTAAATACGTGTCTCATTCTGTCGCCTTCTCCCTGTAAATCTGCACATTGTTACATTGAACATGCCCACCGAATTCCTTTTGTGTCCATTGAATCTGCCTCTTTGTCACTGTCAGACAGCGACTTACTGGCCCCTCCCTGTGCGAAAACGGTCTTCCTAATGTCACTTTTGCTTATTTTCCTGATGACTTTAAATCTCTGCAAATTGTTATCGATCTTTTCAGGCCTGGGAGCATTTTCACTGCATTATTTCCTCTGTCTAAAACCCTCATGACGTGGAAAACTTCAATCAGGCCAGCTTTCAGCCCTCTGTTCTCCAAAGAGAGCTGCCCCAAACTTTCCAATCTCCTTCGTTGCTGACATTCCTCAGGACGGCACCATTCACTTCAACCTGTTCAGTGCTGTCTGCAATCACTTCACTCCCCGCTTCCTGAAGTATCACCCTCAGAATTGAGCGTAATACAGGTGGAAGATTCATTCAGACTCGGATTGCGTGGGCGAAAAACCTGGATTACTTGTTTTCACTTTGAGCAAGTGTTTCCCTTCGCCGTCTTCACCGCAATGGCAGCTCCGCGCCGTCCCTAATTCAGGCAGTCCGATCTTATTTAACAAAGCGGCTCTTTTTGAGAAAATTGATCGGGTATTTTTGCTCTGGTCAATTTAAGAAATGATGGTTCGCCTGGGATTGGAATCCGGGAACTCTCACACGTCTGCATTCGCGAGAAGACCCAAAGCTAAATCATATCCAGACTAACGAGCCACCAGCCATGGGTGCAGCTACTCCTGAAGCAGCTGAGACTTGCTCAGTACGAAATACATTGTACATTGCTCCCAGAATTGCAAGCAGGGAAGAGTTTCAAAAACACCT